>NW_023994783.1:190000-221694 GCF_015586225.1 Lucilia sericata
AAAAGTGGGCGGACTAGCATTAGGGGGCGTGGCACCTCCCATATAAATTGAATACAAAAAATCTTTTATTTTGGAAACTATTACAGTTAGAATCTTAAAATTTTGCACGAATAACTTTAACATCCATGTAAATATTTTGGGTAATAAATTGGCGGACTAACTCATGAGGGGAGCGGTACCTCCCAAACTAATAGAACTAAATTCTTAAAATTTTGCACAAAGAACTTTAATATTCATCTGAACATTTTGGAGGAAAAGAGCGGACTTTCATCTGGAGGGTTTGGAGCTCCTATATGAATAAAATAAAAAAATTCGTATATCTGAGAAACTATTAGAGCTAGAATCTTCAAATTTTACATGAAGAACTTTGACATTCATCTGAACATTTAAAGAATAACGGGCTGACTTTCAATGGGGGGCTTGGCACCACATATATGAATAAATATGAATAAATACAAAATTTCATATATCTTGAAAACTGTTAGATTATTCAAATTTTTCATACATAGAGAGAAATTGGTGATTGCAATAGTTTTCATGTGGGCGAGGTACCACGCCTACTTACTAAATAACTATTAAAAGTCATATATCTTGGAAACTGGTGCAATTAGAGTCCTCAAATTTTGCATGGACAACTTTGACATCCATAAGAATATTTTTGGACAAAATGGGCGGAATGGCTATAGTGGACGTGTTTTTGTAGAGTGATTCATATTTAGACTAAATATATCTGTGTCGAATTTTATCATGATAGCTTTATTTGACAATGAAATATGAGCTTTTAAATGATTTTCGGAAGCGGGCCTTATATGGGAGCTATGACCAATAATGGACCGATCCGTAAAAAATTTGGCAGAATGATTTGTATGTACACAAAACATATTCAACTCGAATTTTATCACAATAACTTTATTCATCAATGAAATATATGCGTTTAGGTGATTTTCGGAAGTGGACCTTATATGGGAGCTATGACAATTGTGGACCGACTGAGATTTACGTTGATATTATGATTTCTGTTCATATTATATTTACATCTACAAAATTTTGTGTTGATACCGATATATTTGAGGGAGTTTTTAACGATAAACAAATTTTCGGGAATATATACCTTTGTATGGGGGGCTATCGGAAATATTGGATCGACTGTAAAGATTTTGAACATAATTGATCACTGCCCTGAAAAAATAATGTGTGACAAAATTCAACGAAATATCTTTGGTAGTTTCTGAGAAAACTTCAAAAGAATTAGGAAAAAAACGTAATTTTTTTCGAGGTAGTGTGAAATTTTTACTCATTACTTTTTACGTGTTCAACTGATTTGCGGATTTTCAATACCAAACTGCTTAGGATAATAACAAATATTTTGGGTGAATTTGGTTGATTTCCTTTGCTTACTTTTAACGTGAGCGTGTTTTACACAGACAAACAGACGGACATAGTTAAATCGACTCAGAATTTCATAAGGACCCAGAATATATGCTTAGTTGGGTCTTAGATGAATATTTCTTTGTGTTACACACGGAACGACAAACTTATATAAACCCTCTATCACCACCGATGGTGGTGGAGGGTATAAAAACACTTACACATGGGAGGTGACACGCAAATTATTGCAAGTTCGCCAATTTTTCCGAACGCTAATAAGGATTTTAATGTAAGCTATGAAAAATGAGAATAATATTGTATTGTATTTAAGTAATCAATCCCCCCATTGAAAGTCCGCCCATTTTTCTATAAATGTTCACATGAATGTCAAAGTTCTTCATGTAAAATTTGAAGATTCTAGCTTCTAAAGTATCACTGATATACAATTTTTTCTATTAAATCCATAAGGGGGTTCCAAGCTACCTCCTGATGAAAGTCCGCTTTTTTCCCAAAATGTTCAGATGAATATGAAAGTCCTTAGTGCAAAATTTTAAGAATCTAGTTCTATTAGTTTCTAAGATAAAAGATTTTTTTTATTTAATTCATATGGGAGGTGACGCTCCCCCATTGGTAGTCCGCCAATTTATTACCCAAAATGTTTACAAGTATGTTAAAGTTCTTCGTGTAAAATTTTAAGATTTTAGGCTTTATTCATAAACATTATTCAAAAGTTTATAGGACAAATTTTGTATAAAAATTTGATTTATAAACCTTTGATAAAAGTTTATGAATAATTCAGTTTTTCCAAGATAAACGAATTTTTGTATTTAATTAATATGGGAGGTGCCACGCCCCCTGCTGGTAGTGCTCCCACTTTTTATCCTAAATAATCATATTGAAACTTAAGTGGCTCCGACAAAATTTGAGGACTAACTGTTATATTTTCTGAGATAAACTGATTTAATATTTTCTTAATAAGGAAGGTGACATGCCCACTATAGCCACTCCACCCATTTTGTCCAAAGATATTCTTATGGATATCAAAGTTGTCCGTGCAAAATTTGAGGAAATTGAAATTTCAAAAAAAAAGTAGACTATTTTCCTTCCAGGCATACAGGAACACACTGTGAAAATTTCAACAAAATCGGTTTAGCCGTTTAGGCGGAAGACGCCGATTGAAAGGGCTGTCAAAACCGGCCCCGACAAGGACACTAAAACACCTAAGACAGTACCCAAAGCATCATTAGCAAGTACTGGCAATGTTGAGGAGTCAAATCCTAAAAACGAGGAGGAAATCAATCACCCGCCAGAAGACAGCACAGCAGTGCTCTCCAGAATTGGGAATGTTTCTATTAAAAATACTGCTATTTCTATGCCTGATAAGGACACCGCAGACCCATCAACAGTACCCACTGCATTAATAGCCACTTCAGGCTACCCGGAGGAGTCAAATCCAAAGAGCGAGGAGGTGACCACCAACTCGCTGGAAGACAGTTTAATGGATGACAATGATTGAGGTTATCCAAATAAACCTCCATCGGAGCGAGACAGCTACCAACGCTCTAAAGGCTAAAATTAACACAGGTAAAATACATATAGCTTTAATCCAGGAACCTTGGACGATTCGCAACAAGGTTTCTGGATTAAATCACGTAAATTTCCAACTTGTATCTTATGTCACAAGAACTTATGTTTTCTCCTCTCAACAGGATTATCAACATCGGGTGCAACGGTGCTGAAGCAAGGTCGTGGCAACATATTCCTTGCATCTGTTTACCTGCCTTTCGATTCTTGATGAAACTGGTTGAAGAGGCACAAAGGAAAAATAAGAAAATTGTAATAGGTTGTGATGCCAACTCCCACCATGTAGCTTGGGGTAGTACAAACACCAATCGCAGGGGACAAGCCCTCATGGATTTCCTTAATACTAAAGACTTGATAACATTGAACTTAGGTAATAAAGCTACCTTCGTCAATAGAATCAGAGAAGAAGTATTAGATATAACTATATGTTCAGAAGACCTTATAATCATCGGTACATAAGATTCAAAATACTAAGGCCACCACCAAAGCCAATAAAGTTTCGGAATAAGTCTAAAACTAATTGGACAATGTTCGGGACCTTACTAAAGAACCGTTTAGGTCAGGACACTTTTCAATGTCGAAATAAAGAGGATAAAGATAGTTTTTTGTTAATAGTTTTTTGTTAATAACTTCCGTTTGAATGTCGATATCTTCACAAAATTTTACAATTTAAAGTTTTATGTCAGTAGAATTCATCCAAAGAAAAAAAGTTTCAGGATCGGTCCATAATTGGTCATAGCTCCCATACAAGGTCCCCTTCAGAATATCATTTAAACGTACATAGCTCATTATCAAATAATGATATTCATTCAAAATTTGGCATACATATTACACACACATATTTGGTCATAGCTCCCATACAAGGTCCCTTCCCGAAAATCACTTAAAGCACATAACTCACTTCTAAATTAAAATATGTAACTGTGAAATTTTTTCCGATCGTTCCATAATTGGTCCTATCTCCCATACAAGGTCCCCTCCAGAAAATCACTTAAACGCAAATAACGCATTACCAAAGCAAAATTAAAAAATGCGCATATAACATGCAAGTTATAGAAGTTCAAAATAAACTCAAATATAGAACAAAAGAACCACTAGACATGTTCTCACTTGCCTTTGAAGAATCTGAAGATATTAATTACATTTATAAAATCTAATATATATTAAATACGGTGGTCAAAATTGAACCAATACGAGCCCCTAAACAAATACCTCAATGTAAAAAGTGTCAGTCATTTGGTCACACAAGAAATTACTGCTCAAAGGACCCAGATGTGTCAAATGCGCTGGTAAGCATGAATCGGTGGAGTGTACTATTGATAAAGCCCAACATCCAAAATGTTGCAATTGTGGCGAAGAACACCCTGCAAGTTATAGAGGGTGTATAGTCGCAAAAGAACTTCAGAAAATAAGGAAAAAGTCATCAAACAAAAATAATAATAATGTGCAACAAATTCGAAATTCTAAAATAACAAATATTGTAAACCCAAATAGTGAAGTAAGCGGAAAAACATATGCAGATGTTGTCAGCTCAAACAGCACAAAAGCAGAAAATGAAAATTTATTACAAATAATCGTATCCAAACTAAACAATCTTGAAGCTTTCAACAAGTCACTAGAACTTCGACTTAGAACTTTAGAATGCACAATCTCCAATAATGAAAACATCAATTAGAATCATGGAATGGAATGCAAATGGCTTGCAACAACATAAAATGAACTTGAACTAATAATTGAAAAAGAATGCATAGATATATGTATGATAAGTGAGACGCATTTCACAAAGCAATCATTTATTAAATTTAAAAACTTTTATTGTTACCACACTATACATCCTAGCAATAATGCAAGAGGCGGCAGTGCAATACTAGTTAAATCTAGTATTGAACATTATGAAGAGGAAACAACTAGCCTTCAAGAATTTCAAGTTACTACGATAACATGTAAAATAAATAACTCATATATTTCGTTTTCGTCAATTTATAGTCCTCCGAGACATACCATAAAACACATTCAATATCAACAACTAATAGAAAAGCACAAGTATAAATTTATAATGGGAGGGGATTTTAACTCCAAGCACACTCATTGGGGTTCCAGATTAACCACCACCAAAGGCAGAGAGCTCTTCAAAGCATTAAAAAATACCGGATGTATTGGCCAACGGATCCAAACAAGATCCCGGATCTAATTGATTTCTTTCTTTTTCGGAAAATATCAAAATTAAATCTTAAAATAGATGAAGGCTTTGATCTAAACTCTGATCATTCACCAATCTACTTAACATTCTCTTGCGATATACAACCAAAAGTACCGTATCCAGTTTTGTATAATAAATACACAGATTGGAACTTATATAAATTAAATATTAAACATAATTTAAAAACTCATCCTCAAATCCACACAACAGAAGATTTGGAAAATGAAGCTAAAAATTTTGTAACAACCCTACAACAAGCCGCATGGAAAAGCACGCCTGAACTTCAACCTAAGATTTATAGTAATGTATCCTATCCCCAAAGTATCAGAACTTTGATAACTTCTAAAAGAAAATTACGCCGAAAATGGCAAAGTACTCGAGCTCCCTGCGATAAAACTTTATTAAATAACGCTACACAAACTCTAAAGAGAGCGATACAAAAATTCAAAAATGATAACATGAATTATTATCTATCACATTTGTCATATAATAATAAGACAGACTACTCCTTATGGAAAGCTACCAAAAGTCTTAAGAGGCCAATAAATCAATCATCCACAATTAGAAAAAGCGATGGAAGCTGGGCCAAATCCAACAAAGAACAAGTAAGAAATTATAGTCGGGCGAGGCCGACCATATAATACCCTACACCTTTGACAAAAATATAATGTGATTTAGTTGCCATAATAAAGCATTTAAGTTGAATTGTACCTTGCCTTAGATATACATACTTAAGCCGTTTATTGTTGAATAAAATTGTGGACATTTAAGTGAAATTTTGTTGGGGGGTTTTCATAGGGGCTAGGGTCATATGAGAACCTATTATTATGGAATTCGTGGGGGTCATCAAATCTTGTATACAACTTGGTTATTGCAGCTTTTTGTCGAGATATGAGTATATTAAACATAATTATGAACTTAAAAGCCCTATTCGGCGGGTTCAGTTGTATGGGGGCTAGGTGAAATAATGGACCGATGTAAACCATTTTCAACAAGCTTCATCTACGGTACCATAAAAGATCATGTGCCAAATTTCATTGAATTATCTCCAAAATTGCGACCTGTAGTTTGATTAAAATTTTAAAAGCCCTATTCGGGGGTTCAGTTGTATGGGGGCTAGGTGAAATAATGGACCGATGGTAACCATTTTCAATAGGCTTCGTCTACGGTACCATAAAAGATCATGTGCCAAATTTCATTGAATTATCTCCAAAATTGCGACCTGTAGTTTGATTACAAGTTTTAAAAGCCCTATTCGGGGGTTCAGTTGTATGGGGGCTAGGTGAAATAATGGACCGATGTTAACCATTTTCAACAGGCTTCATCTACGGTACCATAAAAAATCATGTGCCAAATTTCATTGAATTATCTCCAAAATTGCGACCTGTAGTTTGACTACAAGTTTTAAAAGCCCTATTCGAGGGGTTCAGTTGTATGGGGGCTAGGTGAAATAATGGACCGATGTTAATCATTTTCAATAGGCTTCGTCCCTGGGACAATAGAAGATCATGTACCAAATTTCATTGAATTATCTTCAAAATTGTGACCTGTAGTTTGATTACAAGGATTACAAGCCCTATTGGGGGGTTCAGTTGTATGGGGGCTAGGTGAAATAATGGACCGATCTTAACCATTTTCAATAGGCTTCGTCCCTGTGACAATAGAAGATCATGTACCAAATTTCATTGAATTATCTTCAAAATTGCGACATGTAGTTTGATTACAAGGTTTACATGGACGGACGGACGGACAGACGGACGGACATAGCTAAATCGACTCAGAAAATGATTCTGAGCCGATTAGTATACTTTAAGGTGGGTATAGGACCAATATTATTGTGCGTTACAAACATCAGCACAAACCCAATATACCCTCCCCACTAAAGTGGTGTAGGGTATAAAAAGTGGAAGTTTTTGGGACATACTTAGAAAATGTATTCAAAACGCAAATACCTATCTACGATAGTATTGAAACAGTGATTAACAATGACGATGAAGAAATACCTCTACTAACAAATTCCGAAGTGAAAAAAGAAATCCGGTTACTAAAATGCAAAAAAAAGCCCTGGATATGATCTAATAGCAGCTGAGCTGAACATTTGCCTCATAAAGCACTTGCAATATTAACCAAAATCTTCAATGCTATAATAAATCTAAAATATATGCCAAGTCTTTGGAAAGTGGCTGAGATAATAATGATTCCAAAACCAGGAAAACCACTCACAGATGCCAGCTCATATAGGCCAATATCACTATTACCGGTGATAGGAAAACTGTTTGAAAAACTATTCTGTAAAAGGCTGAAAAGTATAATTACAAATAGAAATATTATACCAAATCATCAATTTGGATTTCGTGAAAAACACTCTACAATCGAACAAATACATAGGATAACACATACAATTGAAAATGCCCTAGAAAACAAAGAAATATGTTCATCCGTATTCTTGGATATTTCAAAAGCTTTCGATGGTGTATGGCATAAACTAAACATGCTCTTACCAATTCAATACTGCGAAATGCTAGAATCTTACCTAAAAGAAAGATATTTCCGTGTTAAAATCAATGATGAATTCTCAAATCTTCATCCGATAAGCTCTGGTGTCCCGCAGGGAAGTATCCTGGGACCAATATTATACTTACTGTATACCTACGATTTACCAGTAGATTCAGATTGTATTGTCGGCACATTTGCAGATGACACTGTAATCATGTCAACTGGAAAAGATGTTGAAGTCGCAACACATAAACTACAACTAGCACTAAATCGAATAGATAGGTGGACTAAAAAATGGTGTATCAAACTAAATAGCTCAAAATCGATTCATGTAAATTTTACAAATAAAAACGTCAACCACAAACCAGTCTTTATCGATGAAATTGAGATTCCACACGAGAACACCGCTAAATACTTGGGAATGACCCTAGACGCAAAGCTTCGTTGGAAAGCGCATGTTAAGAAGAAAAAGGATGAGCTAGAGTTAAAGTTTAGAAAAATGGATTGGCTAATTGGGAGAAAATCTAATCTTTCAGTCCATAATAAGCTAATTGTCTATAAACAAATTCTAAAGCCAGTATGGAGCTATGGCATCCAGATATGGGGATGCGCTAAAAACGATGTTATTAAAATTATACAAAGATTTCAAAACAAAATCCTAAGGACCATCCTGAATGCCCCATGGTACGTTAGAAACTCTGATATCCATAGAGATCTCAACATGAACACACTAACAGAGGAAATTATTATGAAAGCAGAACAACATAGGCGTAAACTTATACTCCACCTAAATGAAGAAATAGCGTCCTTATTAAGAACCACAAATGTAGTAAGACGACTAAACAGATGCCAACCTCATGACCTCATCAGGCGTTTCAACCAGCATAATGTTTTATAAAATATTTGAATTGCTGTTAATACTAAATTATATGTTTAAATAATTAGCCTCAAACTGCTAGTTAGTCTATTTTGACTAGTCGCAGTATTTTAAGAAAAATTGTATATGTCAATTTATACCGTTTTAAATAAAAAAAAAAAAAAATATAACATGCACTATTATATGTACTAAAAATGTGGAAAATATGCACCAAAAAATATTTCCTTGTGAAATTTATTTATTAACACTCCTTTTTTTCTTTTATCGTATTTAAGTAAATTTTTATAGATATTGAGAACTTAAGTTTTTGAGAACAAATATATAGGTTCGTGATGGCAGAGGTACCGCTTAATTTAACAGAATCATACACGGTTTTTTTTCAAATGAGTGTAACTTTTTTTTATTTTATTTATTACTATCATCTTTACAATTAAAATATTTGCATATATATTATATCTACAATATTTGAGTATTTACTAAAAGCATTGCAACAAGAATATAACTTTTTTTATACCTTACACCACTTTAGTGGGGAGTTTATACCCTACACCACTTTAGTGGGGATGGTATATTGGGTTTGTGCTGAAGTTTGTAACATACAAAATATTCGTCCTATACCCACCTTAGAATCGTTTTCTGAGTCGATTAAGCTATGTCCGTCTGTCAGTCCGTCCGTCTGTCTGGCTGTCCATGTAAACCTTGTGCGCAAGGTACAGGTCGCAGTTTTCAAGATAATTGGATGAAATTTGGCACACACCCTTTTTTTGGACGAAGCCTTTTGAAAATGGTTAAATTCGGTCCATTATTTCACCTAGCCCCCATACAACAAAACCCCCCGAAAAGGGCTTCTGAGCTCATAATTATATTAAAAATACCTGTACAATACATGCACAACTAAGTTTTATACGAGCCATGATGACCTTACCAAATTTCATACAGATCGGGACTCATTTGACCCTAGCTCCCATACAAAATCCCCTTCAGAAAATTATTTGAATGTCCAAAATTAACTTATAAACACAAATATCGCGATGAAATTCAGCACAATAAAATATTATGTAAATATAAATATATTCACAAATTTGCTAGGGGCAAATTTGGTCCATATTTGCCCCTAGCTCCCATATAAAGCCTGTTTCAGAAAATTAGTTTTTCATCCATAAATTGCTTAAATGTATCGGAACAATTACTTGAATGTCCAAAATTAACTTATAAACACAAATATCGCGATGAAATTCAGCACAATAAAATATTATGTACATATAAATATATTCACAAAATTTTATCAGGCTTGGTCCATATTTGCCCCTAGCCCACATATAAAGCCTCTTTCAGAAAATTAGTTTTTCATCCATAAATTGCTTAAATGTATCGGAAAAAGGTAATAGAAGATAAATGCTTTATTATAAACAAGTAAGAGTGCTATATTCGGCTGTGCCGAATCTTATATACCCTTCACCATAGTGTATTTAAAAAATATAAATTTTATAAAATTTAAATTTATGTACCTATTTAATTTTCCCGATTATATCATTATTATAACAATAGCAAAACAAAATGAACAACAACAACGCTAAACGAAATAAACACTCAAAAAACAAAATACACAAGGCAGTAAAACCAACAGACATCAAACATACGAAACTGTACACCAACAAACAAAAACAATATACACAAGGCAATGAAACACACAGCCATCCAAACATACAAAACTGAATACACCAAGAAACAAAAACAATATACACAAGGCACTGAAACACACAGCCATCCAAACATGTGAAACGAAATACTCAATGAATAAGCAATGTTGTTGTTGTTGCTTATTAATCAAAGCATGAAAAAATTGTCTTTTTAATGAAATTTTCAGAGGTTGTCTCGGATTTTTGCTTATATCTCCGTCATTTATGGACCGATTTTGCTGATTTTAAATAGCGATCTTCTCGAAAGCATGTCTAACAGAATTATTGAAGATTCGGATCTCGCCGATATCTGGGGTCCTCTAAAAACTGATTTCAACAGACAGACGGACAGACAGACAGACAGACAGACAGACAGACAGACGGACATGGCTTAATCGACTCCGCATCTATAAGGATCCAGAATATATATACTTTATAGGGTCGGAAAATTATATTATAGAAATTACAAACGGAATGACAAACTTATATATACCCTTCTCACGAAGGTGAAGGGTATAAAAATAAATCACATTTAATATTCATAACTGGTGTAGGGTATCATATGGTCGGTCACGCCCGACTGTACTTTCTTACTTGTTTTAATATGTATACATATTTACAACTAATTATTTAAAATTTCTGAGGAAGAGATAGAAAAACCTCCTAATATTTTAAGAAATTTTTGTTTATTAATCATTACATTTAACTTTAAGAAGTTGAAGAATATGTTAATAATTTTCACAAATTTCTTAATATTTCTAAGTTTGAAGACCTGTTCCGGTCTTCGAATCTGGAAATTAATTTTTCAAATACTGTATTGAGCATTTCTTGTTCAAAATTTAAATGCAAAAGGGCAGTGGGATATCTTCTGGGAAGGTTAAAAATAGTTTTCAAGTTTTTATTTTGGACAACCTGAAGTTTTTTAATATTCGTTTTTGCACATCTGCTGGACCATACCTGACAGCCGTATGTCATAATTGGTCTAATGCATGATTTGTAAATTAGGAGTTTATTTCTTCCATTTAACTGTGACCTTCTATTTAGTAATGGGTAAAGAGCTGCTCCACATTTTAATGCTTTGTCGCACGTCTGAAGTATATATATATAGTATATCAGTATATGAAGTATACACACGGAATGATATACTTATATATGCGGAATTTTATGTCAGGTGACCCAACTCAAAAAGTCGATTTTGACGCAAGCACTAAGGTTAGTACTATTGGATAATAGGTCAGACACAAATTTTCGGTCAAGAACTGCAGGACTTAGAGGGGGTCAAAGTAGGACATTTTTACAGAGTTTCATTCCAATAAGTGTAACTTTTCACCTATTGGTCCCGGAAAAATTGTCCAAAGGAGATAGATATCTCTTTACTGTTTACAATTTTTTATACCCTCCACCACCATCAGTGGTGATAGAGGGTATATATAAGTTTGTCATTCCGTTTGTTACACCGAGAAATATTCATTTGAGACCCAACAAAGTAGATATATTCTTGGTCCTTATGAAATTCTGAGTCGATTTAGATATGTCCGTCTGTCCGTATGTCTGTCTGTCTGTCTGTCTGTATAAAACACGCTCACGTTAAAACAAGCAATGGAACTTTATGAAATTCACCCAAAATATTCATTGATATCCTAAGCAGTTTGGTATTGAAAATCAGCAAGATCGGTGAAATAGGTTCTGAGTTATGAGTAAAAATTTGAGACAACCTCAAAAAAAAAAATTGTGCTTTTTCACATATTTATTTGTATTTTTTATAAAAACTACTGCAGATAAATTGATGAATTTTGTCAGAGATATAACTTTTGGTTATCGGTTCACAATTACATATACCTCCCATACAAATTTACATATTCCCCGAAATTAATTCATTGTTAATAACTTCCGAAATAATGCCGATATCTTTACGAAATTTTACAAATTTAAATTCTATGCCAATAGAATTCATATAAAGAAACAATTTTCTGAATCGGTCCATAATTGGTCATAGCCCCCATGTAAGGTTACCTTCCGAAAAACTTTTAAACGCACATAACTCATTTCAAATAACGATATTCATACAAACTTTGGCACAAATATTGCTTTAATCTACAGAAATCCTACTGTACATTTTTTCACGATCAGTCCACAATTGGTCATAGCTCCATTACAAGGTCTGCTTCTCAAAATCACTTAAACACATATTTCTCATTACTAAATAAAGGTATCCATACAAAATGTAGCACAAACATTGCTTTTATATACAGAAATGATACTGTAAAATTTGTTTACGACCGGTACGTAATAGGTCGTAGCTCCCATACAAGGTCTCCTTTGGATAATCACTTAAACGCATAAAACTCTTAACGAAATAAAGATATCCATAGAAAATTGGCACAAATATTGCTTTTATCTACAGAAAACTTATTATAATTTTTCTTACGGTCGATCCATCATTGATCATAGCTCCTATTTAAGGTCCCCTTTCGAGAATAACTTAAACGCATTACCAAATAATGATATCCATAAAAGATTTGGCACAAATATTTATTATACCCTTCATCTTCGTGAGAAGGGTATATATAAGTTTGTCATTCCGTTTGTAATTTCCAAAATATAATTTTCCGACCCCATAAAGTATATATATTCTGAATCCTTATAGATAGCGGAGTCGATTAAGCCATGTCCGTCTGTCTGTCTGTCTGTCCGTCTGTCTGTCTGTTGAAATCAGTTTTCTGAAGACCCCAGATATCTTCGGGATCCAAATCTTCAATAATTCTATCAGACATGCTTTCGAGAAGTTTCCTATTTAAAATCAGCAAAATCCATTCATAAACAACGGAGATATAAGCAAAAATCCGAGACAACCTCTGAAAATTTCATAAAAATAAACAACAACAACACTGCTTATTCATTGCCTTTGTATTTTGTTTTTGTTTTTTTTTTTTTCTGAGTATTTCGTTTCGTATGTTTGGATAGCTGTGTGTTTCATTGCCTTGTGTATATTGTTTTTGTTTTCTTGGTGTATTGAATTTCGTATGTTTGGATGACTGTTGGTTTCATTGCGTTTTGTGTTTTGTTTTTTTTTCTGTATTTCGTTTCGTATGTTTGGATGTCTGTTGGTTTTACTGCCTTGTTTATTTTTTTTTGTGTGTTTATTTCGTTTAGCGTTGTTGTTGTTCATTATCTTTTGCTATTGCTATAATAAAGATACAGTCGGGAAAATGAATTTTTAAATACACTATGGTGAAGGGTATATAAGATTCGGCACAGCCGAATATAGCACTCTTACTTGTTATACCCTCTACCACCATCAGTGGTGATAGAGGGTATATCATTTGTCATTCCGTGTGTAACACTAAAAAATATTCATCTAAGACCCACAAAGTATATATATTCTGGGTCCTTATGAAATTCGATTTAGATATGTCCGTCTGTCTGTCTGGTTAAAACACGCTCACGTTAAAACTAAGCAAATGAAATCAACCAAATTCACTGAGAATATTCATTGTTTTCCTAAGCAGTTTGGTATTGAAAATCAGCAAAATCGGTTCATAGCTTAAAATGTTTTGAGTAAAAATTCAGACTACCTCGAAAAAATAAAGTGTTTTTCCTAATTCTTGAGTAGTTTTCTCAGAAACTACCAAAGATAATTCGACAAATTTTGTCACAGATGTTTGTTCCATCTATAGATTAATTAGTTTAAAATTGTAACAATCGATCCAAAATTTCTCATACCGCCATACATATTCCCGGAAATTAATTTATCGATAGTAACGTCCTCAAATATATCGGTATCAACACAAAATTTTGTACATATTGACATAATATGAACATAAATCATACTACCGACTTAGATCTGTATCGGCCAACAATTGGTCATAGCTCCCATATAAGGTCCACTTTCGAAAATCACTTAATGAACATATTTCATTGATAAATAAAGCTATCGGGATAAAATTCTACATGATTATGGTTTGTGTCCGTCCGTCTGTCTGTCTGTATAAAACATTCTCACGTTAACACGAAGCAACAAAAATTAACGAAATTCACCCAACATATTAATTATTGTCCTAGGCAGTTTGGTGTTGAAAATAAGCAAAATCGGTTCACACCGGGAAAAGTTATGAATCAAAATTTGAAACAACCTCGAAAAAATAAGCATTTTTTACACATTCTGATGTAATTTTCTCGAAAACAAGCAAGATAATTCCATGAAAATCACCATACATTCGTTTCTACACAAGAGCTTGAGTCCTGCTGAATATTGCCAGAATCGGTCAACAATTTCATATACCTCCCATACAAAAGTACATACTCCCGGAAAATGGGTTTTTGTTAATAACTTCCGTCACAATGTCGAAATCTTTACAACATTTTACAAATTAAAATCTTATGTGAATAGAATTCATTCAGAGAAAAAATTTTCTGGATCGGTCCATAATTGGACATAGCTCCCATACAAGGTCCCCTCCCGAAAATAACTTAAACGCAAATAATTCATTACTAAACTAACACATCCATATAAAATTTGGTACAAGTATTGCTCTCACATACACAAATATTACTGTGAAATTTTTGTTCCATCGATCCATAATTGGTCATAGCTCCCATACAAGGACCCCTCCCGAAAATCATTTAAACGCGCATAACTCATTACTAAATTAAGATATCCATATAAAATTTGGTACTAGTATTACTCATATGTACAGAAATTTTACTGTGAAAGTTTTTTCTGATCGGTCCATAATTGGTCATAGCTCCCATACAAGGTCCCCTCCCGAAAATCACTTAAAACGCACATAACTCATTACAAAATATTGATATCCATACATTTAGCAAAAATATTGCTCTTACGCTCGGTCCATATTTGGTCATAGCTCTTATACTAGGTCCCCTCCAGAAAAATCACTTAAATGCACAATATTCATTACCAAATAATGATATAGATACAGAATTTTGAAATTTTGTCTTTATATACATAATTGGTCATAGCTCCCATACAAGGTCCTTTTACGAAGATCTCTTAAACGCACATTACTCATTATCAAATAAAGCTATTGATAAAAAATTTGGCCCAAATATTAATTTTGTTTACAAAAATTATATTTCAAGATTTTTTCACAATCGGTTCATAACATAGATGCGGTCGGTCCCATACAAGGTTCCCTTCAGAAAATCACTTAAACTTACATTACTTATTACTAAATTAAGATATAGATACAAAATTTGACTGAAATATAGCTTTTATGAACAGAAATTTTGGTGATTTTTGGAAGTGGACCTTATATGGGAGCTATGACCAATTGTGGATCGACTGAGATCTACGTTGGTAGTATGATTTCTATTTATATTATATTTGTACGAACAAAATTTTGTGTTGATACCGATATATTTAGGGGAGTTATTAACAGTAAACTAATTTCTGGGAATATACACCTTTGTATGGGGGCTATGGGAAATATTGGATCAATTGTTATGAGTTTGAACATACTTGATACCTGGCAAAAAAAAATAATGTGTGACAAAATTCATCGAAATATCTTTTGTAGTTTCTGAGTAAACTACTTAAGAATTGGGTAAAAAACTTTATTTTTTACGTCGCGAACCGATTTTACTTATTTTCATCTCCAAACTGTACCGGATAATAAAAAATATTTTGGGTGAATTTCGTGGATTTCTATTGCTTCGTTTTAACGTGAGCGTGTTTTACACAGACAGACGGACGGACAGACGGACATAGGTAAATCGACTCAGAATTTCATAAGGATCAAGAATATATATACTTTGTTGGGTCTAAGATGAATATTTCTTGAAGCTTCACATGGAATGACAAAGTCATATATACCCTCTATCACCACGGATGGTGGTGGAGGGTAAAATGAACAACATTGTTCTAATAGAATAAGTAAAGAAAATTTCATTATATCAAGAATTCAGTATTTAAACCGAATTAATTAAAACACATTGACAAATGAAATTGCAGAAAGTATTATTTTAGCGATTTTTTTGCTGTTTGAAAAAGTACATGAAAAAACTCTGAAACAATTATGAGAAATTTTGCAAACAATTTTGCATCGTTTGAAAGGTCTACCTATATAAGATTTGCAAAAGTGCTGTCTTTTAGGACACTCTAACGAGTAGTCAAATACATATCATGTTTTTTTAGATTTGAGCTGCATTTAACAAATGGCAACCGAATTTATATCAAGATAATTTTTTGATGGTTTATTTAACTTATTCCAGATTTTTATTGTTATCTCGATAAATTTAAATTTTATATTTTTGATAAAAAACTTGATTTGTATGGAAAATATGAATGAAAATATAAGTGATGGGAGTAATATATACGGATCTATAACAATATAACTTAGCTATTTTCTCGATCGTAGTAAACTAAATACGATTCTGTTTTAAAATGGTAATTTTTTAGGGATATACAGCGGAATACAGGTTTTGAAATAATAATAGTTTTCCGGTGAAAAATATAAGTGATGGGATATACGAATCTACGATCGATTTTACACTTTAGATGAAAATCGATTTTTGATAATAAATTAAATTGATTACAGATTTTTATTTTAGTAACAAATTTTAAAGTTTTCAAATAAAAATAAATTTTTTATTAAAATTTTAATTACCCAAATAATAATTCTCATATACTATAAGAAGTATATATCATGAGCATTATAAATGTAAAATAAAATGGACGGAAAACGGTCATTTGATGTATTAAGCATTCTCATTTAATGTATTAAGCATTCTCTTCGTCAAACTAACATAACCTTCTACGATAGAACTATTGTCATGCAAAATTTCATGAAGTATAAAATCCAGATCAAAAAGTTGATTCCAAAAATACAGCGTCTGTTGCCAAATTTCTTGAAATTTGTTTCTTATTTAGCCTAGAAATTTGGTGCTATAGCTGTTATTCTAAAAGTGAATATAAAAATGTGCGTAGCATCCAATCAATATCATATAGAGTCATTTTTAACTTCTGAGGTTAGACCTATTAATATGCCGAATTGTATGTAAATCGTTTTAGTAATTATGTAGTAAAAGAGTAATAAAAGAGTCTGATATATATTTATTACTAGCTGCGAGTACCCGTCGTTTGTATCTGCAATGTCTTTTTCTGAAATAGATAACAAAATTTAGCTTATAACGATAAAATAGTTATTATATTTTTCTGCCTTTTTTTAATTCTTAAAGTCAGTTTCTGGACCAAAAAGTCCCTTAAAAATTTAGAAATTGAAAATGAGCTTAAATTAGGAAATTTTTACTAATTTTTAGAAAAATATAAGAAACTTTTTTTGAGAAATTATACTGAAGTCAGCATTATTAATCCCTGGTAGGGAATTAAGGACACTTTGAATTGTAGCGGCCCTGGTGTAAAGAGGCAAAAGTCTTCGGGGCATTTTATTAATTTAAACAACTAAGAAATCATAGTCGGGCGAGGCCGACCATATAATACCTTACACCTGTTACAAAAATAAAATGTGATTTAGTTTTCATAGTTTTCGACTCAGAAAATGATTCTAAGGTGGGTATAGAATCAATATTATTGTGCGTTACAAACAGCAGCACAAATCCAATATACCCTCCCCACTAAAATGGTGTAGGGTATAAACCATACCATTAACCGTACTGTTTTTGCTGTTTGAAAAAGTACATGAAAAAACTCTGAAACAATTATGAGAAATTTGCTCTCATTCATTTCAAATTCCTTTAAAAGAATTTGTTCTTTAGGTTTTTTTCTGCCCTAGGAAATATGAAGAATCCTTGATCTTGGCAGAGAAAACAAAACTACTTTTAATTTGCAAACAATTTTGAGCTGTGTATTAAAGAGTAAAACCACCGTTTTTATTGTCATTGTTTCTCAAAAATACATCTATCTATCATCTATCTATCTATCTATCTATCTATCTATCTATCTATCTATCTATCTATCTATCTATCTATCTCTATCTATCTATCTATCTATCTATCTATCTATCTATCTATCTATCTATCTATCTATCTATCTATCTATCTATCTATCTATCTATCTATCTATCTATCTATCTATCTATCTATCTATCTATCTATCTATCTATCTATCTATCTATCTATCTATCTATCTATCTATCTATCTATCTATCTATCTATCTATCTATATATCTATCTATCTATCTATCTATCTATCTATCTATCTATCTATCTATCATCTATCTATCTATCTATCTATCTATCTATCTATCTATCTATCTATCTATCTATCTATCTATCTATCTATCTATCTATCTATCTATCTATCTATCTATCTATCTATCTATCTATCTATCTCTATCTATCTATCTATCTATCTATCTATCTATCTATCTATCTATCTATCTATCTATCTATCTATCTATCTATCTATCTATCTATCTATCTATCTATCTATCTATCTATCTATCTATCTATCTATCTATCTATCTATCTATCTATCTATCTATCTATCTATCTATCTATCTATCTATCTATCTATCTATCTATCTATCTATCTATCTATCTATCTATCTATCTATCTATCTATCTATCTATCTATCTATCTATCTATCTATCTATCTATCTATCTATCTATCTATCTATCTATCTATCTATCTATCTATCTATCTATCTATCTATCTATCTATCTATCTATCTATCTATCTATCTATCTATCTATCTATCTATCTATCTATCTATCTATCTATCTATCTATCTATCTATCTATCTATCTATCTATCTATCTATCTATCTATCTATCTATCTATCTATCTATCTATCTATCTATCTATCTATCTATCTATCTATCTATCTATCTATCTATCTATCTATCTATCTATCTAAAAATGAATGTGTGTTTGTTTGTATGTTTGAACGTTATAGACTACTATACGGTTGAAACCGATTTTCTTGAAATTTTCACAGCGTATTCCGGTATGTAAGGAATAGGTAATAGGGTACTTCTTATTTAGACATTTCAAGTGGGCGAGGAGCCATGCCCACATTAAGAAAATATTAAATCCGTATATTTGAGATAATATAACAGTTAGAGTCCTAAAATTTTGTAGGAGCCACTTTAGTGTCAATATGATTATTTTGGACAAAAAGTGGGCGGACTAGCATTAGGGGCGTGGCACCTCCCATATAAATTGAATACAAAAAATCTTTTATTTTGGAAACTATTACAGTTAGAATCTTAAAATTTTGCACGAATAACTTTAACATCCATGTAAATATTTTGGGTAATAAATTGGCGGACTACTCATGAGGGGAGCAGCACCTCCCAAACTAATAGAACTAAATTCTTAAAATTTTGCACGAAGAACTTTAATATTCATCTGAACATTTTGGAGGAAAAGAGCGGACTTTCATCTGGAGGGTTTGGACCTCCTATATGAATAAAATAAAAAAATTCGTATATCTGAGAAATTATTAGAGCTAGAATCTTCAAATTTTACATGAAGAACTTTGGCATTCATCTGAACATTTAGAGAATAACGGGCTGACTTTCAATGGGGGGCTTGGCACCACATATATGAATAAATATGAATAAATACAAAATTTCATATATCTTGAAAACTGTTAGATTATTCAAATTTTTCATACATAGAGAGAAATTGGTGATTGCAATAATTTCAAGTGGGCGAGGTACCACGCCTACTTACTAAATAACTATTTAAAGTCATATATCTTGGAAACTGGTGCAATTAGAGTCCTCAAATTTTGCATGGACAACTTTGACATCCATAAGAATATTTTTGGACAAAATAGGCGGAATGGCTATAGTGGACGTGTTTTTGTAGAGTGATTCATATTTAGACTAAATATATCTGTGTCGAATTTTATCATGATAGCTTTATTTGACAATGAAATATGAGCTTTTAAATGATTTTCGGAAGCGGGCCTTATATGGGAGCTATGACCAATAATGGACCGATCCGTAAAAAATTTGGCAGAATGATTTGTATGTACACAAAACATATTCAACTCGAATTTTATCACAATAACTTTATTCATCAATGAAATATATGCGTTTAGGTGATTTTCGGAAGTGGACCTTATATGGGAGCTATGACAATTGTGGACCGACTGAGATTTACGTTGATATTATGATTTCTGTTCATATTATATTTACATCTACAAAATATATATATACCTTTGTATGGGGGCTATCGGAAATATTGGATCGACTGTAAAGATTTTGAACATAATTGATCACTGCCCTGAAAAAATAATGTGTGACAAAATTCAACGAAATATCTTTGGTAGTTTCTGAGAAAACTTCAAAAGAATTAGGAAAAAAACGTAATTTTTTTCGAGGTAGTGTGAAATTTTTACTCATTACTTTTTACGTGTTCAACTGATTTGCGGATTTTCAATACCAAACTGCTTAGGATAATAACAAATATTTTGGGTGAATTTGGTTGATTTCCTTTGCTTACTTTTAACGTGAGCGTGTTTTACACAGACAAACAGACGGACATAGTTAAATCGACTCAGAATTTCATAAGGACCCAGAATATATATGCTTAGTTGGGTCTTAGATGAATATTTCTTTGTGTTACACACGGAACGACAAACTTATATAAACCCTCTATCACCACCGATGGTGGTGGAGGGTATAAAAACACTTACACATGGGAGGTGACACGCAAATTATTGCAAGTTCGCCAATTTTTCCGAACGCTAATAAGGATTTTAATGTAAGCTATGAAAAATGAGAATAATATTGTATTGTATTTAAGTAATCAATCCCCCCATTGAAAGTCCGCCCATTTTTCTATAAATGTTCACATGAATGTCAAAGTTCTTCATGTAAAATTTGAAGATTCTAGCTTCTAAAGTATCACTGATATACAATTTTTTCTATTAAATCCATAAGGGGGTTCCAAGCTACCTCCTGATGAAAGTCCGCTTTTTTCCCAAAATGTTCAGATGAATATGAAAGTCCTTAGTGCAAAATTTTAAGAATCTAGTTCTATTAGTTTCTAAGATAAAAGATTTTTTGTTATTTAATTCATATGGGAGGTGACGCTCCCCCATTGGTAGTCCGCCAATTTATTACCCAAAATGTTTACAAGTATGTTAAAGTTCTTCGTGTAAAATTTTAAGATTTTAGGCTTTATTCATAAACATTATTCAAAAGTTTATAGGACAAATTTTGTATAAAAATTTGATTTATAAACCTTTGATAAAAGTTTATGAATAATTCAGTTTTTCCAAGATAAACGAATTTTTGTATTTAATTAATATGGGAGGTGCCACGCCCCCTGCTGGTAGTGCTCCCACTTTTTATCCTAAATAATCATATTGAAACTTAAGTGGCTCCGACAAAATTTGAGGACTAACTGTTATATTTTCTGAGATAAACTGATTTAATATTTTCTTAATAAGGAAGGTGACATGCCCACTATAGCCACTCCACCCATTTTGTCCAAAGATATTCTTATGGATATCAAAGTTGTCCGTGCAAAATTTGAGGAAATTGAAATTTCAAAAAAAAAGTAGACTATTTTCCTTCCAGGCATACAGGAACACACTGTGAAAATTTCAACAAAATCGGTTTAGCCGTTTAGGCGGAAGACGCCGATTGAAAGGGCTGTCAAAACCGGCCCCGACAAGGACACTAAAACACCTAAGACAGTACCCAAAGCATCATTAGCAAGTACTGGCAATGTTGAGGAGTCAAATCCTAAAAACGAGGAGGAAATCAATCACCCGCCAGAAGACAGCACAGCAGTGCTCTCCAGAATTGGGAATGTTTCTATTAAAAATACTGCTATTTCTATGCCTGATAAGGACACCGCAGACCCATCAACAGTACCCACTGCATTAATAGCCACTTCAGGCTACCCGGAGGAGTCAAATCCAAAGAGCGAGGAGGTGACCACCAACTCGCTGGAAGACAGTTTAATGGATGACAATGATTGAGGTTATCCAAATAAACCTCCATCGGAGCGAGACAGCTACCAACGCTCTAAAGGCTAAAATTAACACAGGTAAAATACATATAGCTTTAATCCAGGAACCTTGGACGATTCGCAACAAGGTTTCTGGATTAAATCACGTAAATTTCCAACTTGTATCTTATGTCACAAGAACTTATGTTTTCTCCTCTCAACAGGATTATCAACATCGGGTGCAACGGTGCTGAAGCAAGGTCGTGGCAACATATTCCTTGCATCTGTTTACCTGCCTTTCGATTCTTGATGAAACTGGTTGAAGAGGCACAAAGGAAAAATAAGAAAATTGTAATAGGTTGTGATGCCAACTCCCACCATGTAGCTTGGGGTAGTACAAACACCAATCGCAGGGGACAAGCCCTCATGGATTTCCTTAATACTAAAGACTTGATAACATTGAACTTAGGTAATAAAGCTACCTTCGTCAATAGAATCAGAGAAGAAGTATTAGATATAACTATATGTTCAGAAGACCTTATAATCATCGGTACATAAGATTCAAAATACTAAGGCCACCACCAAAGCCGATAAAGTTTCGGAATAAGTCTAAAACTAATTGGACAATGTTCGGGACCTTACTAAAGAACCGTTTAGGTCAGGACACTTTTCAATGTCGAAATAAAGAGGATAAAGATAGTTTTTTGTTAATAGTTTTTTGATAATAACTTCCGTTTGAATGTCGATATCTTCACAAAATTTTACAATTTAAAGTTTTATGTCAGTAGAATTCATCCAAAGAAAAAAGTTTACGGATCGGTCCATAATTGGTCATAGCTCCCATACAAGGTCCCCTTCAGAATATCATTTAAACGTACATACATAGCTCATTATCAAATAATGATATTCATTCAAAATTTGGCACACATATTACACACATATTTGGTCATAGCTCCCATACAAGGTCCCTTCCCGAAAATCACTTAAACGCACATAACTCACTTCTAAATTAAAATATGTAACTGTGAAATTTTTTCCGATCGTTCCATAATTGGTCCTATCTCCCATACAAGGTCCCCTCCAGAAAATCACTTAAACGCAAATAACGCATTACCAAAGCAAAATTAAAAAATGCGCATATAACATGCACTATAAAATGGGATTATATGTACTAAAAATGTGGAAAATATGCACCAAAAAATATTTCCTTGTGAAATTTATTTATTAACACTCCTTTTTTTCTTTTATCGTATTTAAGTAAATTTTTATAGATATTGAGAACTTAAGTTTTTGAGAACAAATATATAGGTTCGTGATGGCAGAGGTGCCGCTTAATGTACTCTAATACTAATTTAACAGAATCATACACGGTTTTTTTTCAAATGAGTGTAACTTTTTTTTTATTTTATTTATTACTATCATCTTTACAATTAAAATATTTGCATATATATTATATCTACAATATTTGAGTATTTACTAAAAGCATTGCAACAAGAATATAACTTTTTTATACCCTACACCACTTTAGTGGGGAGTTTATACCCTACACCACTTTAGTGGGGAGGGTATATTGGGTTTGTGCTGAAGTTTGTAACATACAAAATATTCGTCCTATACCCACCTTAGAATCGTTTTCTGAGTCGATTAAGCTATGTCCGTCTGTCAGTCCGTCCGTCTGTCTGGCTGTCCATGTAAACCTTGTGCGCAAGGTACAGGTCGCAGTTTTCAAGATAATTGGATGAAATTTGGCACACACTCTTTTTTTGGACGAAGCCTTTTGAAAATGGTTAAATTCGGTCCATTATTTCACCTAGCCCCCATACAACAAAACCCCCCGAAAAGGGCTTCTGAGCTCATAATTATATTAAAAATACCTGTACAATACATGCACAACTAAGTTTTATACGAGCCTTGATGACCTTGCCAAATTTCATACAGATCGGGACTCATTTGACCCTAGCTCCCATACAAAATCGCCTTCAGAAAATTATTGGAATGTCCAAAATTAACTTATAAACACAAAAATCGCGATGAAATTCAGCACAATAAAATATTATGTAAATATAAATATATTCACAAATTTGCTAGGGGCAAATTTGGTCCATATTTGCCCCTAGCTCCCATATAAAGCCTGTTTCAGAAAATTAGTTTTTCATCCATAAATTGCTTAAATGTATCGGAACAATTACTTGAATGTCCAAAATTAACTTATAAACACAAATATCGCGATGAAATTCAGCACAATAAAATATTATGTACATATAAATATATTCACAAAATTTTATCAGGCTTGGTCCATATTTGCCCCTAGCCCACATATAAAGCCTCTTTCAGAAAATTAGTTTTTCATCCATAAATTGCTTAAATGTATCGGAAAATGGTAATAGAAGATAAATGCTTTATTATAAACAAGTAAGAGTGCTATATTCGGCTGTGCCGAATCTTATATACCCTTCACCATAGTGTATTTAAAAAATATAAATTTTATAAAATTTAAATTTATGTACCTATTTAATTTTCCCGATTATATCATTATTATAACAATAGCAAAACAAAATGAACAACAACAACGCTAAACGAAATAAACACTCAAAAAACAAAATACACAAGGCAGTAAAACCAACAGACATCAAACATACGAAACTGTACACCAACAAACAAAAACAATATACACAAGGCAATGAAACACACAGCCATCCAAACATATAAAACTGAATACACCAAGAAACAAAAACAATATACACAAGGCACTGAAACACACAGCCATCCAAACATGTGAAACGAAATACTCAATGAATAAGCAATGTTGTTGTTGTTGCTTATTAATCAAAGCATGAAAAAATTGTCTTTTTTAATGAAATTTTCAGAGGTTGTCTCGGATTTTTGCTTATATCTCCGTCATTTATGGACCGATTTTGCTGATTTTAAATAGCGATCTTCTCGAAAGCATGTCTAACAGAATTATTGAAGATTCGGATCTCGCCGATATCTGGGGTCCTCTAAAAACTGATTTCAACAGACAGACAGACAGACGGACAGACAGACAGACGGACATGGCTTAATCGACTCCGCATCTATAAGGATCCAGAATATATATACTTTATAGGGTCGGAAAATTATATTATAGAAATTACAAACGGAATGACAAACTTATATATACCCTTCTCACGAAGGTGAAGGGTATAAAAATAAATCACATTTAATATTCATAACTGGTGTAGGGTATCATATGGTCGGTCACGCCCGACTGTACTTTCTTACTTGTTTTAATATGTATACATATTTACAACTAATTATTTAAAATTTCTGAGGAAGAGATAGAAAAACCTCCTAATATTTTAAGAAATTTTTGTTTATTAATCATTACATTTAACTTTAAGAAGTTGAAGAATATGTTAATAATTTTCACAAATTTCTTAATATTTCTAAGTTTGAAGACCTGTTCCGGTCTTCGAATCTGGAAGTTAATTTTTCAAATACTGTATTGAGCATTTCTTGTTCAAAATTTAAATGCAAAAGGGCAGTGGGGTATCTTCTGGGAAGGTTAAAAATAGTTTTTAAGTTTTTATTTTGGACAACCTGAAGTTTTTTAATATTCGTTTTTGCACATCTGCTGGACCATACCTGACAGCCGTATGTCATAATTGGTCTAATGCATGATTTGTAAATTAGGAGTTTATTTCTTCCATTTAACTGTGACCTTCTATTTAGTAATGGGTAAAGAGCTGCTCCACATTTTAATGCTTTGTCGCACGTCTGAAGTATATGTATATAGTATATCAGTATATGAAGTATACACACGGAATGATATACTTATATATGCGGAATTTTATGTCAGGTGACCCAACTCAAAAAATCGATTTTGACGCAAGCACTAAGGTTAGTACTATTGGATAATAGGTCAGACACAAATTTTCGGTCAAGAACTGCCGGACTTAGAGGGGGTCAAAGTAGGACATTTTTACAGAGTTTCATTCCAATAAGTGTAACTTTTCACCTATTGGTCCCGGAAAAATTGTCCAAAGGAGATAGATATCTCTTTACTGTTTACAATTTTTTATACCCTCCACCACCATCAGTGGTGATAGAGGGTATATATAAGTTTGTCATTCCGTTTGTTACACCGAGAAATATTCATTTGAGACCCAACAAAGTAGATATATTCTTGGTCCTTATGAAATTCTGAGTCGATTTAGATATGTCCGTCTGTCCGTATGTCTGTCTGTCTGTCTGTATAAAACACGCTCACGTTAAAACAAGCAATGGAACTTTATGAAATTCACCCAAAATATTCATTGATATCCTAAGCAGTTTGGTATTGAAAATCAGCAAGATCGGTGAAATAGGTTCTGAGTTATGAGTAAAAATTTGAGACAACCTCAAAAAAAAAAAAAATTGTGCTTTTTCACATATTTATTTGTATTTTTTATAAAAACTACTGCAGATAAATTGATGAATTTTGTCAGAGATATAACTTTTGGTTATCGGTTCACAATTACATATACCTCCATACAAATTTACATATTCCCCGAAATTAATTCATTGTTAATAACTTCCGAAATAATGCCGATATCTTTACGAAATTTTACAAATTTAAATTCTATGCCAATAGAATTCATATAAATAAACAATTTTCTGAATCGGTCCATAAGTGGTCATAGCTCCCATGTAAGGTTACCTTGCGAAAAACTTTTAAACGCACATAACTCATTTCAAATAACGATATTCATACAAACTTTGGCACAAATATTGCTTTTATCTACAGAAATCCTACTGTACATTTTTCACGATCAGTCCACAATTGGTCATAGCTCCATTACAAGGTCTCCTTCTCAAAATCACTTAAACACATATTTCTCATTACTAAATAAAGGTATCCATACAAAATGTAGCACAAACATTGCTTTTATATACAGGAATGATACTGTAAAATTTGTTTACGACCGGTCCGTAATAGGTCGTAGCTCCCATACAAGGTCTCCTTTGGATAATCACTTAAACGCATAAAACTCTTAACGAAATAAAGATATCCATAGAAAATTGGCACAAATATTGCTTTTATCTACAGAAAACTTATTATAATTTTTCTTACGGTCGATCCATCATTGATCATAGCTCCTATTTAAGGTCCCCTTTCGAGAATAACTTAAACGCATTACCAAATAATGATATCCATAAAAGATTTGGCACAAATATTTATTATACCCTTCATCTTCGTGAGAAGGGTATATATAAGTTTGTCATTCCGTTTGTAATTTCCAAAATATAATTTTCCGACCCCATAAAGTATATATATTCTGAATCCTTATAGATAGCGGAGTCGATTAAGCCATGTCCGTCTGTCTGTCTGTCTGTCCGTCTGTCTGTTGAAATCAGTTTTCTGAAGACCCCAGATATCTTCGGGATCCAAATCTTCAATAATTCTATCAGACATGCTTTCGAGAAGTTTCCTATTTAAAATCAGCAAAATCCATTCATAAACAACGGAGATATAAGCAAAAATCCGAGACAACCTCTGAAAATTTCATAAAAAATAAACAACAACAACACTGCTTATTCATTGCCTTTGTATTTTGTTTTTGTTTTTTTTTTTTTTTTTTTTCTGAGTATTTCGTTTCGTATGTTTGGATAGCTGTGTGTTTCATTGCCTTGTGTATATTGTTTTTGTTTTCTTGGTGTATTGAATTTCGTATGTTTGGATGACTGTTGGTTTCATTGCGTTTTGTGTTTTGTTTTTTTTCTGTATTTCGTTTCGTATGTTTGGATGTCTGTTGGTTTTACTGCCTTGTTTATTTTTTTTTGTGTGTTTATTTCGTTTAGCGTTGTTGTTGTTCATTATCTTTTGCCATTGCTATAATAAAGATACAGTCGGGAAAATGAATTTTTAAATACACTATGGTGAAGGGTATATAAGATTCGGCACAGCCGAATATAGCACTCTTACTTGTTATACCCTCTACCACCATCAGTGGTGATAGAGGGTATATCATTTGTCATTCCGTGTGTAACACCAAAAAATATTCATCTAAGACCCAACAAAGTATATATATTCTGGGTCCTTATGAAATTCTAAGTCGATTTAGCTATGTCGTCTGTCTGTCTGTCTGGTTAAAACACGCTCACGTTAAAACTAAGCAAATGAAATCAACCAAATTCACTGAGAATATTCATTGTTTTCCTAAGCAGTTTGGTATTGAAAATCAGCAAAATCGGTTCATAGCTTAAAATGTTTTGAGTAAAAATTTCAGACTACCTCGAAAAGAATAAAGTGTTTTTCCTAATTCTTGAGTAGTTTTCTCAGAAACTACCAAAGATAATTCGACAAATTTTGTCACAGATTATTTTTTCCATCTATAGATTAATTAGTTTAAAATTGTAACAATCGATCCAAAATTTCTCATACCGCCATACATATTCCCGGAAATTAATTTATCGATAATAACGTCCTCAAATATATCGGTATCAACACAAAATTTTGTACATATTGACATAATATGAACATAAATCATACTACCGACTTAGATCTGTATCGGCCAACAATTGGTCATAGCTCCCATATAAGGTCCACTTTCGAAAATCACTTAAATGAACATATTTCATTGATAAATAAAGCTATCGGGATAAAATTCTACATGATTATGGTTTGTGTCCGTCCGTCTGTCTGTCTGTATAAAACATTCTCACGTTAACACGAAGCAACAAAAATTAACGAAATTCACCCAACATATTAATTATTGTCCTAGGCAGTTTGGTGTTGAAAATAAGCAAAATCGGTTCACACCGGGAAAAGTTATGAATCAAAATTTGAAACAACCTCGAAAAAATAAGCATTTTTTACACATTCTGATGTAATTTTCTCGAAAACAAGCAAGATAATTCCATGAAAATCACCATACATTCGTTTCTACACAAGAGCTTGAGTCCTGCTGAAAATTGCCAGAATCGGTCAACAATTTCATATACCTCCCATACAAAAGTACATACTCCCGGAAAATGGTTTTTTTGTTAATAACTTCCGTCACAATGTCGAAATCTTTACAACATTTTACAAATTAAAATCTTATGTGAATAGAATTCATTCAGAGAAAAAATTTTCTGGATCGGTCCATAATTGGACATAGCTCCCATACAAGGTCCCCTCCCGAAAATAACTTAAACGCAAATAATTCATTACTAAACTAACACATCCATATAAAATTTGGTACAAGTATTGCTCTCACATACACAAATATTACTGTGAAATTTTTGTTCCATCGATCCATAATTGGTCATAGCTCCCATACAAGGACCCCTCCCGAAAATCATTTAAACGCGCATAACTCATTACTAAATTAGGATATCCATATAAAATTTGGTATAAGTATTGCTCAATCGCAAAGAAATTTTACTGTGAAAGTTTTTTCTGATCGGTCCATAATTGGTCATAGCTCCCATACAAGGTCCCCTCCCGAAAATCACTTGAACGCACATAACTCATTACAAAATTAAGATATCCACATATGCACGAAAATATTACTGTGAATTTTTTTTTCCGATCGGTCCATAATTGGTCATAGCTCCCATACAAGGTCCCCTTCCGAAAATCACTTAGCACAAGCATTGCTCATATACAGACAAATATTACTGTGAATTTGTTTTCCTATCGGTCCATAATTGATCATAGCTCCCAAGGTCCCTTTCAGAAAATCACTTAAACGCACATAACTCATTACAAAATATTGCTCTTATATACATAAATTATACTATAAAATTGTTTTACGATCGGTCCATATTTGGTCATAGCTCTTATACTAGGTCCCCTCCAGAAAATCACTTAAATGCACAATATTCATTACCAAATAATGATATAGATACAGAATTTTGAAATTTTGTCTTTATATACATAATTGGTCATAGCTCCCATACAAGGTCCTTTTACGAAGATCTCTTAAACGCACATTACTCATTATCAAATAAAGCTATTGATAAAAAATTTGGCCCAAATATTAATTTTGTTTACAAAAATTATATTTCAAGATTTTTTCACGATCGGTTCATAACATAGATGCGGTCGGTCCCATACAAGGTTCCCTTCAGAAAATCTCTTAAACTCACATTACTTATTACTAAATTAAGATATAGATACAAAATTTGACTGAAATATAGCTTTTATGAACAGAAATTTTGCTTAAAGAATTTTTTACGATCGGTCTATAATTGGTCATATCTCCCATACTATGTCCTGCCCCTAAAAGCGCTTTAACCGTATTTAACTAGTTGCATTATCAATTTGTGTAGAACAAAATTATATATATTTATTTTGAAAATCCTTAAATCTTTTACACACATGCATACATGCAAATTACTAAATATCGCTAAGCGCAATAAAAATATAAAGAAAATGGTGTTTGTAATGTTCAATAAATCATGGAATTGTAATAGATTTAAGCTGTTTAAATCTTTGTATTTTTTCTATTCAAGACATGAGAAAACTTATTTCTACAAATATTTGATCAATTAGAAAAGTATTAATATATGTATAAGTAGCTGGTGGAGGGTATTAAGAATTCGGCTCAGCCGAATATAGCACTCTGACTTGTTGTCATAAATATTTATTTTTTTTATACCCTCCACCACCACCAGTGGTGATAGAGGGTATATATAAGTTTGTCATTCCGTTTGTAACACAAAGACATATTCATCTGAGACCCAACAAAGTATATATATTCTTGGTCCTTATGAAATTCTGAGTCGATTTAGATATGTCCGTCTGTCTGTCTGTCTGTATAAAACACGCTCACGGTAAAACGAAGCAATGGAACTTAATGAAATTCACCCAAAATATTTATTGTTATCCTAAGCAGTTTGGTATTGAAAATCAGCGAGATCGGTAGAATAGGTTCTGAGATATGAGTAAAATTTGGGACAACCTCGAAAAAAAATTGTGTTTTTTCACATATTTAATTGTACTTTTTACAAAAACTATTGCAGATAAATTGACGAATTTTGTCAGAAATACAACACTTGGTACCAGGATCAACTATGTTAAAAATCGGTATAATCGGTTCACAATTTCATATACCCTCCCATACAAATGTACATATTCCAGGAAATTATTTATTGTTAATAACTTCCGTTATAATGCCGATATCTTTACAAAATTTCACGAGTGAAAGTTTTATGCCAATAGAATTCATATAAAGAATTAATTTTCTGAATAGGTCCATAATTGGTCATAGCTCCCATATAAGGTCCCCCTCCGAAAATCACTTAAACGCACATAACTCATTACCAAATAACGATACACATGTCTAATTTGGCAGAAATATTGCTTTTGTATACAGAAATGTTAATGTAAAATTTGTATACGATCGGTCCGTAATTGGTCATAGCTCCCATACAAGGTCCCCTTCCGAAAATCACTTAAACGCATATTTCTCATTACCAAATAAAGATATTCATACAAAATTTGGCACAAATATTGCTTTTGTATACATAAATGATACTGTAAAATTTGTTTACGATCGGTCCATAATTGGTCGTAGTTCCCATACAATGTCCCCTTTCGAGAATCACTTAAACGCATATTACTAATTACTAATAATGATATTCATAAA